>NW_027507718.1:206761390-206773890 GCF_037356315.1 Lithobates pipiens
ATGAAAAGCTTGCCCTGGAAAATTCAGTAAGTATTATCTACCATATCTATGGTAATTGTACTGTAGGTTTGATGCACACTACACCGGAACATGTTTTTTCTAGGGTTTTAACATTGTCCAGAGGTGTGTGTGTGTATGTGTATATGTAATATATATATATATATATATATATATATATATATATATATATATATATATATATATATATATATATATATATATATATATATATATATATATATATATATATATAATTACACACACACCTGTCTCATTTGAAAAAAACAAACAAATAATTCACTATAGTTGAGGAACGCAGCACCTGGTCTTTATCCAATGCAATCTATTCTTCCCACCGACCAAATATAGAAAAAAGGCCAACGGATTGCTGGGCTTTAAATATATTTAATCAATTATTCAAGAAATTACCTAATCAGATGTCTGAAGATTTCTGTTTTCGGGCTCGTAAGCTTACGCCCTTCATCACATCAAAAACACATCTAACATTTCAGATAAATTCATGAAGTGTTAAACACTTTCACAAAGAAATCACATATGGAATCAATCCCTTGGTTAATGACCAATTGGTACAATTCCAATCCTTCATTGTAGAGCTGCACGATTCTGGCTAAATTGAGAATCGCAATTTTTTATTTTTTTTTTGCTCAGAAGATAGATCACATTAAAACAACAAAAAATTGGGCTAACCTTATAAATTGCACTTTGAAAGAGACTGATGGGCAAATACAGTGTGACATAAAATATTGCAGCAATTGCCATTTTATTCCCTAGGGTCTCTGTTAAAATGTATATGGTTGGGGGTTCCAAGTAACTTTATATCAAAAGAAAAATTGATTTTACCTTAAGGCTAGGTTCACATTGCTGCGATGCGGGAACGCCGCAAATCCGCGGCGTTTTCCCGCATCGCATACCTCCCGCCGGCAGTTCACACTGCCCTATGCGGACGGCTGGGGGTGTCAATGTTATGTTAATGACACCCCCAGATCCGTTGGCATATCGCAGTGCGATCTGCCGACTCGCACAGGAATCGGATCGCATGGTGTGAACCCCCATGCGATCCGATTCCGTTGCGGACCCAAAAAAGGGTCCTGTGCGAGTTTGCTGCGGGACAGCTGCGAGTTCAGCCATACTATCTGTATGGCTGAACTCGCAGTGCTACGGAGATCGGATGTGATTTGCTGTGCGAATCACATCCGGATCTCCCCCCGCAGCAGTGTGAACCCAGCCTTAGTGTCAGAAAAAGATTTGGACTTTAAGTGGTTAAACTTCCTGCATTTACAGGTTGTTGAAAACTTGGCAGGCTGCCTTTTTTATTTTTTTCACACAGAAGTTTCTCCCTTTTGATCTAAGAAGGAAGTTGGTTACAATGTTTCATGTTGAAAACTTGGCAGACTGCTGGGATGTTTGTGTGGGTTTTTTTTATTTAATTTTTTTGGACAGCTGAGTGAGCAGATAAGTCTCTTCACTTGTTATATGAAAGAATCGGCAAACTCTGCAATAGAGATAGTCGGGGGGGGGGGGGGGGGGGGTTGGGGGTTGAATCGAGATCACGATTTTTTTAAACTATTAATCGCTCTCAGCTCTAATTGCATTATTTTTCTCCACTATCACAGAAATGGTTAACCAGAAAAGGTGTTCTCATACTTCAGTCGGGATCCTTTAGACCCCTTTCACACTGGAGGTGTTTTTCACCTATATTTATCCTTTCAATTGGGATTTGTATAATGCAGGTATTTGCACCCGCTTACGGGCATAGATGGCCTCAGATTCTGAGGCTATTTATGCCACTTCCTGTTTAAGTTAGCAGCTGCAGTATTTATAGCTGCTGACCCCAGTGTGAAAGCCTGGGTGCTTTTCACACTGGGACGGTGTGCTTGCAGGGCAGGAAAAGTCCTGCAAGCAGCATCTATGGGACGGGGCGGGTGCCGTGTACAAACCGCCGCTGCCATTGAAGTCAATGGGGAGCGCTGCCAAAGCGATTTCATTTTTTTTTACAATGGGGTTAACATCTTGTTAACCCCTTCTATGGGGTTAAAAGTAGGGATGCACCGAAATTTCGGCCGCCGAAACATATCGGCCGAAAATGGCCCTTTCGGCAATTTGCCGAAAGGAAAAAACGGCCGATAATTGAGCCGAAAATGGGGCGTGGCCTGGGCGGGGCATAGCTCCGCCCCGCCCCTGGTGCTGCCCATCACGGGAGGTGTATAGCGCAGGAATGCCGCCTCCGCCGTCTGGATCAATAGAGCGCCGGGAACATCACAGCTTTAATTTTAATAGCTGTGTGTTCCCCCGTCGCGCGCCGTCGCATACAGTCCCCCCCCCTCGTTCGGGGAACTGTGATAGACAGATCCCCCGTCCTGATTGGACGGGGGATCTGTCTATCACAGTTCCCCGGACAAGGGGGAGGGGCTATATGCGACGGCGCGCAACGGGGGAACACACAGCTATTGAAATTAAAGCTGTGATGTTCCCGGCGCTTTATTGATCCAGACGGCGGAGGCGGCTCTCCTCTCTCTCTGCATCACTGACTACACAGGGGACACAAGCACTGGCTGCACGAGGGGGGACACAAGCACTGGCTGCACGAGGGGGGACACAAGCACTGGCTGCACGAGGGGGGGCACAAGCACTGGCTGCACGAGGGGGGGCACAAGCACTGGCTGCACGAGGGGGGACACAAGCACTGGCTGCACGAGGGGGGACACAAGCACTGGCTGCACGAGGGGGGACACAAGCACTGGCTGCACGAGGGGGGACACAAGCACTGGCTGCACGAGGGGGGACACAAGCACTGGCTGCACGAGGGGGGACACAAGCACTGGCTGCACGAGGGGGGACACAAGCACTGGCTGCACGAGGGGGGACACAAGCACTTATCTCTTTTTATCATGTCGCCAGTCTCTGGCCACCTCCCGAACCATGTCGCCAGTCTCTGGCCACCTCCCGAACCATGTCGCCAGTCTCTGGCCACCTCCCGAACCATGTCGCCAGTCTCTGGCCACCTCCCGAACCATGTCGCCAGTCTCTGGCCACCTCCCGAACCATGTCGCCAGTCTCTGGCCACCTCCCGAACCATGTCGCCAGTCTCTGGCCACCTCCCGAACCATGTCGCCAGTCTCTGGCCACCTCCCGAACCATGTCGCCAGTCTCTGGCCACCTCCCGAACCATGTCGCCAGTCTCTGGCCACCTCCCGAACCATGTCGCCAGTCTCTGGCCACCTCCCGAACCATGTCGCCAGTCTCTGGCCACCTCCCGAACCATGTCGCCAGTCTCTGGCCACCTCCCGAACCATGTCGCCAGTCTCTGGCCACCTCCTGTATAAAAATATTTTTTAAAAACAGTCATTTTCGGTATCGGTGCTGTTTCGGTATCGGTTTCGGTTTTCGGCCTAGTGTATTTTTCATTTTCGGTATCGGTTTCGGCACCAAAAAACCCATTCGGTGCATCCCTAGTTAAAAGCACCCCGCTCCCGCCTGCACAGCGCCAGTAAGGCACCACTAAAATTAGTGGCGATTTACCTCTAAAGCTCAGGTGGTCTGAGTGTGAAAGTAGCCTTAAAGTCTGTTGCACTGGCACAATTCCAAGTTTTTTTAAAAGGCAGAACTCTGCTTTTAACTTTCTATCTTTCCTATATGAGGGTAAAGGTGAAACAGAAAATTCATCCATATTAGGGTAACACTCAAGAATTGCCAATGTGTGGTGTGTGGGTTTTTTTTTTCTTACACTAAAACTACGATAAGAGAATGGATGGAATTGTGAAACAAAAGGTATTTTTTTTTTTTTTTTATGTCTAGTTGAAGTTCTATTATTGGATTAACCCATTATTTCTTGATACTACTTTTGATCTGATGAAGGAGCGTAAGCTTGTGAGCCTGAAACGGAAATCTTCAAACATCTGATTATGTAATTTTCTTGATTGATAAATGCAACAATGCAGCAAAGTGCAGCAATCCATTGGACATGCAATGGGGACTGTGTGTCTGTGGTATGGACACTCCAGCCTGCAAATACATTTATGTACTTCTTTCTAATACCTACACAAATCTGTCCCTGGAATCGACATTGGTCATGCAGAAGCACAACACAATTCTCAATGGGGTCTCTGACAATCTAGGAATTCCAGGCATTGTTGCTTACATGGTATGTTTTAAGGCTTGGTTCACACTGCTGCGACCTGAAAGTCATGACTTTGCCATGCGTCTTCCTGGCAACTTGATGTGACTTTAGTACTACTTTTGATGGAAGGGAGGGGCTACACCACAGGTAATGGCTGGGTAATCTTCCTGTAATGTCGCATTCAAATCACATTTAATAAAGATGAGGATCAGACTGGGAGGCAACTTCCATTAAAGTCTATGGGCACAAGTCGAATAGAAGTTGCCTTGTAGTAGTACAGGAACCTTTTCTAAAGTCAGAGCTACTTCAGTAGTGCTGATTAGGATGGCTCTCTTTGACTAACATGGTATTTCACATGTCGTGTGACTTGGGGTCTCACAAGTCAGATCCCAAGTTGGGGCAGTGTGAACCAAACCAAAGCTTATTTGAACTTTCAGTTTAAATCCACAAAATTTATTCCAGATGTATCCAACAAAATGTGGTGTTTGGGGTGGTTCAAAGGGGGGGAGAGAGAAACTGACTCGGTGGAAAAACCTGTCCACTGCTAGAATCATGTGGAAAAAGGACCCTTGCTCCCTGTGGGGAAGCAGTGGTCTCTCTGCACAGGTCCAACACACTAACTGCTGATTCAAAATTGGAGCTCTTCAAACGGCAAAGCTCATTCTCCCTGCTGATTGCAGCGTTTTAGCTGTGACTCTGTTTGGCAGTTGAGATCTTGTGAGGTGTTTCAAAATGTCATAACCTTGTTTTCACTAAGGATGAGGATAATAAAGTTCGATAAATAAAGTGGTTGTAAACCCTTACAAACCACTTTGACCTACTGGTAAGCCTAGATTAAGGCTTACCTGTAGCTCCAAGAAATATCCCCCAAACCTACACGGTTTAGGAGATATTTGCCAAAACGCAGGCACCGTTGTCTACGGCGCATGTGCCGTAGACAGCGGCGCACTGAGCATGCCGCTGTCAACGGTGATATGCCACGAGTGGCGGTGCGCGGGAGTGGCATCATCGCGGCTTCGTCGAATGACAGCGGTGGAGCAGCGAGACCCACCGAGAAGATGGATGCTCCAGACTACAGGGGACAGCGGGGACTTCGCTGGCTCCTGTGTCAGGTAAGACCCCTTTCACACCACACCGCCCATTGCGGCCGAGAAAGGGTTAAAACTGACGGCAATACGCTGCAATAGCGGCGTTTTGCCGGCGGTATTACAGGGCTGCCCCATTGATTTCAATGGGGAGCAGCGGTGGAGGAGCGGTAAACACACCGCTCCAAAGAAGCTGCTGGCAGGACTTTTCCCTGACATCCTGCCAGCGCACCGCTTTCACACTACAAACAATAGTGCAGCTTTTTTAGGGCGGATTGCAGGTGCTATTTCTAACGCTATAGCGCCTGCAAAACCCCCTGATGTGTAAAGCCCCGTACACACGAGAGGACTTATGTCCGACAGACTTCCGAAGGAGTTCTGCCAGAGTTCTGCTGGAGTTCCGACAGAGTTCTGACGGACTTTTCGACTGAGCGGACTTGGCCACACACAATCACACTAAACTCAGACGGATTCGAACGTGATGACGTACGACTGGACTCGAATAAGGAAGTTCATAGCCAATAGCTGCCCTAGCGTCGGTTTTAGTCCGTCGGAGTAGCATACACACGAGCGGATTTTTCGGAGGGACCGGGTACGGCGGAGTTCCGTCGGAAAAATTTGAAGCATGTTCCATTTTCTAAAGTCCGTCAGACTTTTGCGAATCAAAAGTCCGTTGCAGCCCACACACGATCGAGTAGTCTGACGGACTCAGTCCGTCGGACTTTGGATGTTGAAAAGTCCGCTCGTGTGTATAGGGCAAAAGGGGTCTAAGTGACCCATAATGGACTACTATGCGATGCATAGTAGTATATTATGCTTTACTGCCCCATTGTTGCCCTGATGTATAAAAATGATGATAACATTTAAAAATTGCACAAATCAAGCACTGACCACAGGAAAAGTGACAATGTAAATCTGGCCATACATTCTCTGTACCCTCTGTTCTTTTGTTGGCCATTTTTTAATCTAAAAACTGTTGCCAGTACCTTGTGACCCAAAGAGAGATTATTTATTTCCTTATGACCCCTTTCACACTAAAGCTGCTTTTCAGGCATTTTAGCGCTAAAAATAGCATCTGAAAAGCACCTCTCATCCCTCCCCAGTGTGAAAGCCTGGGTGCTTTTCACACTGGCACGGTGTGCTTGCAGGGCAGGAAAAGTCCTGCAAGCAGCATCTATGGGACGGGGCGGGTCCCGCCTGCACAGCGTCAGTAAGGCACCACTAAAATTGGTGGCGATTTACCGCTAAAGCTCAGGTGGTCTGAGTGTGAAAGTAGCCTTAAAGAGGAGCTGCACCAAAAAAAAAAAAAAAAAATATTAAAAGTCAGCAGCTACTAATATTGCTGCTGACTTTTAATAATATCACACTTACCTGTCCCAGGTTCCAGCGATGTCGGCGGCAGATGACGAGCAATCGCTCGTCTCGCTGCAGCCACCGCCGCCATCCTCTGTCAGGGAATCGGGAAGTGAAGCATGAGGGCTTCACTGCCCGGTTCCCTACTGCGCATGCGCGAGTCGCGCTGCGCTTCTCTTATGGTCCCCCGCTGTGTCTCTGGGAACTGTGTGTTTCCCAGAACACAACGGGGGGGGGGCGGAGCGATGCGGGGGTCTGCGGCGATCTGGCCGGAAGTGGGTGCAGTTACCTGGATTATCCAGGTAACTGCACCCCCCTCCCCCCTGAAATACTAGCGGAACTTCCCCTTTAGGGTGAAGAACCGCTTTAAAGTCTGTTGCCCTGGCACAATTACAAGTTTCTGTAACACCAGTTAGAATTTTAACATGAAGGGGAAAGCACAAGCACGTGAGTTTTATATTTTGAACAGTCAAAATAGCTGCTTTTATGTGCATAATAAAAAGCCGGTTTCTAGGTTGGTCCAGAGATTCCCAGCACCTTAAATCGTGTTTTGCTGTGGTCTCCAGATGGTTGCACAGTAAGCAACACAAAGGCTGTACTCTTAGCTTGTATACACCTGACCTGCTAATGTTTAGACTTTAGAGCCCAGGGCAAGTATAAGGCTGCTTTTACACTGATGTGTTTTTTTATCATGCTTAAAATGCAACAAGAATGCAATCCCTTTAAAAACTATGGAACTTTTCACACCGCTGCAGTGTGTTTTCAAAAGTCCTGCATGCTGCACTTTTGGAATCTGCACTTAAAGCAAAGGTCCCCTTGCATTGTGTTTTTGGTGCATGCTGGGTAACGGGCACCAAAAAGCATGTGTTTTTACAGCGTGTGTGTGTCGGGGGGTTTTTTTTTTCTTTGTGTGTTTTTTAATAAAGGTATTAAAGGTTATTAAATGGCATCTAAAATGGTGTGTTCATAAAGAACATAAATGATGTGCTGTTAAAAAAAAGTGTGTGTATGTAGAGAGAGAGAGAATTATAAAAAAAATTTATGTGTATAATAAAAAGCCATTTCCGACCGTAGTTATCTCTGCCTAGATCTGGCATTTGGAATATTGGTATAGCTCCTCCATAGCAGTGTAAAAAACAAAGCGCTACTGATTTTTATTTTGATACTGTACGTCTGTGGCAAATCTAGTACCTAGAGTTGAATTTTATAAAATATCTATATTATTTTTGTTACAGGAAGATGTTTATTGGCGGTCTTAGCTGGGACACTACAAAAAAAGATCTAAAGGATTACTTTTCAAAATTTGGAGAAGTTGTAGACTGCACGTTGAAATTGGATCCAATCACTGGACGCTCCAGAGGCTTTGGCTTTGTATTGTTTAAAGAGTCAGAAGGCGTAGATAAGGTAAAGTACTAATTTTTAGTATTTGTGAGTGCCAAGTTCCACATATTACAGTGAAATTAACCAGTTTTATGTTTGAATGGATTCTATTTTGTCCCTCTAGTTGCCATCAATGTTAAAGCTGAACTCCAGGAATTAAGCCACCTTTTAAAATGTGTTGGGTGAAGTCCAATGAGGTGTATACCACCTTGTGGACTTATCTGTTTTAATTTACATTGTTACTGAGCTATTGCTATACTTCCCGGTGCTGGACCTTCTGATATCCGCTCCTGCAGAGATGATGTGCACCTAGTTGAACTTGACCCATAGTAAGCCTGCAGTTTGCAAAGTAGTTGAATTTTTGGAGTTCTAAGTTAAATTCAGCTTTTATTAGTGAATAGGGTTAAAATGATTTAATATTTATCGGGGGACACTTTTATCAAAGTGATCGCTTGTTGCCCCAAATATGAATCCGCTACACCACTTTCAAAAAAGAGTTTGCTCCTGTGGTTTACACACAGCACTTCTGTGACAAGTAAACCACTGCATCTGCGTTGCTAAATGTAACTCTTAATATAGAGAGCCACAAAAAATTTCCTTGGCACTTTGCTCTATTTCTTTTCCCAAACTATGACACCGCTCATTGTTCCTGTGACATTTAATGTATCCCCTTATTTGTGGTTTAAGAGTAGAAAAATAAACACTGAAAGGAAGCAAGACAAATGAGTAAAGAACATTTGTGGCGAGGAGGGCGCTACTTAAGAGAACTTGCTGTGCGATTCAGAGTCAATGTTTGAAGGACAATCCTGTATTTCACAGAATTCATCCATTGTTTTCATACCTTTTCCCCGTATTTCTACCATCACTTTCAACAAGGATATTCCCTATGTGTATTGTGGGAGCTGATGGGTATTTCTTGTTGGAAGCTTTTTATAAATTTTTTTTGGATGCGACAGCTGATGGAATGCATCTTGGTAAATGTGATGGGTGAATCCTCTTTCCTCCCCCCCCCCCCTCCTTTTTTTTGAGAGTGACAGTAGGTGTTGCAGAACAAAGTATTTTTTTTTCAGTCCATTTTCATGAATAGCAGCTGCTGCTCCTCATTGCATCTAAATGTGACATTTAACCTGCTTCTTATTGCTGCAGGTGATGGAACACAAAGAGCACAAACTGAATGGCAAAGTCATCGATCCAAAAAGGGCAAAGGCAATGAAGACAAAGGAACCAGTGAAGAAGATATTTGTAGGAGGTTTATCACCAGACACACCAGAAGACAAAATAAGGGAATACTTTGGGACATTTGGCGAGGTATATTTTACTCTTAAAAACTGTCTGCTTTTCAAGTTGAAAAAAGCAAGAGTATGACGCGTTAATCTGGCCCTATGGGTGTACCCTTTTTTAATTATTTTTTTTTTTTCACCTTGCAATCCAAATCCCTCAGATTGAAGCAATTGAGCTCCCCATGGACAACAAGACTAACAAAAGGCGAGGCTTCTGTTTCATAACATTTACGGAAGAAGAGCCAGTGAAAAAAATCATGGAAAAGAAATACCATAATATTGGCTTAAGTAAAGTATGTTGAGCTAGAGGGCAAACTGTAAAGTAAAACAAACTTTAGTACTGCCATTTGACAGGTTATTAAGTATGTGTGTGTTTTTTTTTTTTTTTTTTGTTTTTTTTTATTTATTTATTTTTTTTTTTTGAGCATTTTTTTTTTCGGTGACCTCCATCAGCATGGCTCCATCTTGCCCTTGTCCAGTCTCCTTGCAGAAATTAAGGAAGTTGTCAGTTCACATCTTGTTTCTCTCTCTCTCTGGAAAAAGATGGCGTTCGCCTTTCGTAACATATTAAACCCATATTCAGGACTGCGTAAAAAAAATAAAAAAATGGGTGAGTGGGGCTCCTGCTGCGTCGCTCATTCGGTGTTCTTATTTGCGACTGTCTGCTTTTAGTTTTTCATTGAACTATCATGGCACTGTGGTAGTGCATTCTCTCCTCCTGTCAGATTGTATCAGCTTGCCCATACAGACCCAAATATAATGACAGATCTACAGGAGACGAGCATGGCACTATTGATCTGCTGATCGCTGGTGCAGTTCTTTAGAGCATGGGTCTCAAAACTGCAGCCTGGGGGCCGGATGTGGCCCTTTGCTAGCCTTCATCTACCCCTTGGGGCACTATTCCTCCCACTGACAACAGGTCAATATTTCTTCCACTAATGCCAATGATGGGGCACTACTTCCCCTCCTACTGACCACCAACACTAAGGCTGTGTTTAATGTCACTGATACTGGGCCCATTTTCTACCCCTACTGGCCACAATCTGGCCCCTCTAAAATCTGAAGCACTGTAAACTGGCCTTTTGCTTGAAAAGTTTGGAGACCCCTGCTTTAGAGGCCCCAGAAACAAAAATAAATAAATGTACTTCTCTTTTTTTTTTGCAAAAATAAAAGTGCACTTATTATTTAAAAGGTGAACTTCTCCTTTTTAAAGCCCTAATCCAGCTGGGTGTACATGCAAATGTTGCAGACCCCCAAAGCAGACTAAAATAGCAGCTTGGCTGCTAAACTTAGACAATTTCTGGCACTGTCCCTTGCAGCCTGGCTGATCCAGCACTGCTCCTCTTTGAGCTGAATGATGCCCAGCTCCATTTAACCTAGTTCCTGTAAGTCCAGGTGCTACAACCCATAGTAGATTGCTGCACAGAGCTGTACCATGCCATTACAAGGGAACAGAGTATTTGTGATGATTGGACCAAAGACCCATGGACAAAGCTAAGTATAGTGGGTATTATTCCTTTCTCTATGACGGGGGTGTTGGAACTGGCAAGTCTGGAGCTGGACTGTTAACTTTTTTTTTTTTTAATTAAAAAATGCCTGAAGCCACAAACGGCAGCTGTAAAAATGTTCAGTGTGCATGAGGCCAAATGGGAGAGACAGAGAAAACATTGGACACAGTGGGTTGTATGGGTGCAGTGAACTGGAAGAGTTTGACTTCTTATTATCCATTTTGGGTATTGATACATAATATGGCGGTTTCTAGGTTGGTCCAGAGATCCCCAGCACCTTAAATCATGTGTTTGCTGTGGTCTCTGGATGGTTGCACAGTAAGCAACACAAAGGCTGTACTCTTAGCTTGTATACGGCTGCTTTTACACTGATGTGTTTTTTTTTATCATGCTTAAAATGCAACAAGAATGCAATCCCTTTAAAAACTATGGAACTTTTCACACCGCTGCAGTGTGTTTTCAAAAGTCCTGCATGCTGCACTTTTGGAATCTGCACTAAAAGCAAAGGTCCCCCTGCATTGTGTTTTTGGTGCATTTCACTGGTGCATGCTGCGTAACGGGCACCAAAAAGCATGTGTTTTTACAGCGTGTGTGTGTCGGGAATTTTTTTTTTTTTTTTTTTTTTGTGGTTTTTAATAGTTATTAAATGACATCTAAAATGGTGTTCATAAAGAACATAAATGATGTGCTGTAAAAAGAGAGGTGAATATTTTTTTTTCTATATTTGTTTAGCCTAAATTTTTGTTTATTTTTTTTTTTTTTAGTGTGAAATTAAACTAGCACTTTCAAAAGAACAGTATCAGCAGCAGCAACAGCAGTGGGGAGCACGAGGCGGAGGGTCTTCAACAAGGTCCAGAGGAAGAGGAGGTTAATGCATTAAGCCATTAAATAAAATATATATGTTAACATGGGTCATTTCTGATTCACCTGCTAATCTCTTCTAAATATGTTGGTAACTGTTTCAATAGCTTCAAACCAGAGCTGGAACCAGGGCTATAGTAATTACTGGAATCCAAGCTACAGTAGTTATGGATACAACAACCAGGGCTATGGAGGCTATGGAAACTATGACTACACTGGATATAACAACTACTATGGCTATGGAGATTACAGTAGTGAGTATCTGTGTATGAAGATGCATTTTATGTGTGTGTGTGTGTGTGTGTGTGTGTGTGTTGTAACAAAAATAAATACTTAGTTCTGCATTTTGACAAAGCTGGATCTTTATCATCTCATCTTGTTCATGTTTCTTGTTATGCATTGTTTATTTCTTAAAAGGGTTTCTTTTTTTTTTTTGTTTTTTAAATACAATTTTTATTTTTTTTTCTATTTGTTAACATTACCAAAATTGCATTTGTACATTACACCAGTCAGTGGGATGTCCACTCTTTAAAAGAGAAAAATAAAATAAAAAAATCTGTGGTTAAAAGACTCTTGCATAACGCAAGGAAATAAATATGGAAGATATTATTCTATTTGGACTATAGATTGAAGAATGAGGGTCTACAGTCTTGCACTTGGAATAATGTAAATACTAATGAGTTATAAAGGTTGAGCTCTGCTCCTCTCTAATCTGAACGCCACCTTTTTGTACTTGAATGAGCAGCATGGTGAATGACCTGAAGCTCATTAGAATACAAAACGCAAGCATTTGGTAGAGATGAGTTTAGAGGATTGTCAGAGCTTGTCTCTGCTCCTCACACCTGGGGAAACTGAAGACCAGAACAGGAATAGAAGGAAAGTCTTTCAATTGGGA